>NC_079227.1:26787519-26807519 GCF_029633865.1 Lampris incognitus | reverse complement strand
GAAAGAGCTTAATATCAAGAGCAGATAGCCAAAACAGCTCATATGGGCTCAATGAAAGCCAATAAACAGAGGCACTCTGTCTCCCCTGACCTTCACTTCTGGTTTAGATTGGTGCGATAAAGCAGGCATAACCTCAATAAAATCCAAACAATGGAGTAAAACAAATAGATATCAAATTAAAGCAGAGGAGATATTGGCTGAACTGCTATGGGAATTCATGAACAAAAGCTTTCAATATTGCAATTTAATATCATCTGCGAGCCATCTCATGATACATTTCTAATCATTTCCCTGTCCCATTTTTGACGCATCAACGCATAATCGTCTTGTATTGGAACTTGCACACGACTTGTGTTTCTGCAGCCACATTTAAATTAAATGTGCTCTGGGCCCCTAGTTTGGCCTTTCACTCGAATGCTAATGTGATATTTGTAATCCTTCTTGTCTATAACTTGCCATTGTGCATGCCTTCAGCTACGTTCAGTTTAGTAGCATGGGGCTCAGATGGTACAGGTCAGTGGATGAGGATGTCAGCTGCAAAAACCGTGTGAATGATGAATGCACGGTTCCTTGGTGTCTGCGGCAACTTTGGTCAAACCGCACCCCAGGGGCGATTCTAGGATCAGAGCTTTAGGGGTGCTGAGCACCCAGAGTGCTGGCCGGCCAGGCAAGATACATTTTGGGGGGTGGATCAAACCATTTTCGAAGCATGGGAGGGGGGGTGCTGTATTTTTGTTGTTAAAATATTACGTTTAAACCATATACTGGATATGGTTTTGACATATCTTCAGCTTATTAAACATGGACATACAGTAAAAAATAAAAAATAAAAAATCTCTTCAATTTTAGGGGTGCTGGGGTTCAATTTAGGGGTGCTGCAGCACCCCCAAAAATGGGCTAGAAATGCCTATGCCGCACCCTATGTTGTTTTAAGCTGTTACTGTGTGATGAATACTGAAAAGTCGAAATTAATCCGCTATTGACCATGCACGTATTGTTCGCACACGGCTGGTGTAAGGCTTTGTTGCTCTCATTCTGCCCTACATCACGCTAATGAAACAGGGGCCCTCGTATGGTCCCCTGCATGCTTGAAGTGGTTTCTGAAACCTGTAATGTTACCATTCACGATGCTAACATCGTTTTTTTACTTAGTGTACCCTGAAAAGCCCCATTGTGCTTTCCTAAAGGGTCTTCAGGTGTCCTCTTTGATGCAATAAGGCCTGTTGAGTCGGAGACTAGATTGTTCAGTTGCACAGAAGGCTCTGTGCCCTGATAGGAAGAAATGGGCACGATTATTTCAGTAATAATGATCTGAAATTCGTCACTTTACTGTTAGAAGAAAAACAGAATATGAAATCCCTACCATCAGATTTATACGTCACATACGAGTGAACGGTACTATGTCTGGTAAAGTGGTAAAAGATGGTCTTGTACTGCTGGATTGAAATTATGTGTCATTTTTTATGTCAGTGATCATTTCTATTTTCAATCTCTCGCATCAAATTTCTCATTTGCAGAAGTAATGGCTACATGACATCACTGATGCTCCACTCACTAATTTTTGCTCATTTCCTTTAAATTATTAATAGGAAAGATTACCCATATGCACTCCAAGGATTCTCATCCATTCATTTCATAAAGAATTACCATTTTACAGTGATGAGTATAAAGAGCTTAACTGCCCCAATCAAACAGGGTGAATTAAATCATGTCTAATCAAGCTGTTTAATAGGGGTTGCAGCTGGCTGACCTGAGACAAATGGTCTGAAAATGGTCCTGGGTCTCAATCACCTGTATAATAAGCATCATTTCCCCTGAAAAAAGAGCTTGGGGGCTATAAAGAGGTTTTGGAAAAGAAAAAGAATATGCGGAAATAGGACCAAGCTTTCAAAGCATTTAATGTACGCATGGGAAACTGCTGGATGCAAAATTGCTAGCTAAACAGTCGACTAATAGCCTGCTGATATAATAAACCTTGTTAAACCCCAGGCTCAAAAATGAACTATGAAACAGTGAAAAACTGTTATGCTATCAACCCTGATGGGCCTTCATTGTGACTGGTCAGCCTTCGTAATTAGGTATGCCGTATGAAGAGGTAATTTGTATGCTAAAGTTTAATTGTTCAATTATCACTGGATGTGAGAGGAGGCCTTGATGCCATTTCGTCGGGTTTGAAAATAGTGTTGAACCCCTCGTGCCACATATTGTAATAGCGGGCAATTATAGAAAGGGTCCTCTAACCAAGTTGTTTGATGCAGACTGGCCTCAGTGAAAAGCCTCGGGAGCTGCCTCGTGCAGTTGTAAGTGGTGAAGCATGGTCCCACTCAGCCCACAGAAGTGAACCAGCCCGCCTCTCACCCAGCAAAAAGGGCCTAAATTATCTGCCGATGCTCCGCCATAAACCCTGCATGTATTTACACTGGGGACAACATGTCAAAACAATATTATTATATTACACACAAACAGCTATACCAGGGAAATAGCAAGGAAAGAGCGTTTCACTTATCTTTATTCTCTTCAGGAAACTGCCATCAAAGTGCTGTTTATCGCTTATCACGCCATAATGGCATCCACAAGGCATGAACACTGAACCACCGCGCCACCAAATAACGCATTTTGTTGTCGTATTTTTTCCCAGTGTGGTCAAATTAATTAAACGTCCACTTTATGAATCAGAGGTGTAAGCAAGTTCCCTTGCCATTAACAGGTCAGTAAACAAGCCACCAACGTTGACAGCTCAAATACTCCACCTGGTCTGCATGCTACCTCTAGGGATTTTTGAAAACCGCACCCTTCAGGCCAGAACAAAAAATTCTGGTGTACAAAGCGGCAGTGCTGCCCACTCTACTGTCTGGGTCAGAAACCTGGACCACATGTAGCAGGCCCCTGAAGGCACTCGAGTATTACCAATTGATACCCCAGGAAGATCCTTAAGAGCAGCTGGGAGGATAAATGCACCAACTTCAGTGTACTCGAGGAGGCCAACATGCCTACTATAGGGGCGTCCAGGCAGCGTAGTGGTCTAGTCCGTTGCCTACCAACACAGGGATCATCGGTTCAAATCCTCGTGTTACCTCCGGCTTGGTCGGGCGCCCCTACAGACACAACTGGTTGTGTCTGCGGGTGGGAAGCCGGATGTTGGTATGTGTCCTGGTGGCTGCACTAGCGCCTCCTCTGGTCAGTCGGGAAGCCTGTTCGGGGGGGAAGGGGGAACTGGGGGGAATAGTGTGACCCTCCCACGCGCTACGTCGCCCTGGCAAAACTCCTCACTGTCAGGTGAAAAGAAGCGGCTGGCATCTCCACATGTATCGGAGGAAGCATGTGGTAGTATGCAGCCCTCCCCCAGATCGGCAGAGGGGGTGGCACAGCAACCAGGATGGCTCAGAAGAACGGGGTAATTGGCCGGATACAATGGGGTAGAAAAAGGGGGGAAATTAACTCCCCCCCCAAAAAAACATGCCTACTATAACTGCCACAATCCCACAACAGCTGAGAGGGACTGGCCATGTCCTCCACAGGTCTGACTCTCGCCTCCCGAAACAAGTCCTTTACTCTCAGCTCATGACAGGATGCCGTACCCCAGGAGGACCAACGAGATGATATAAAGATAGCACCAAGCCCACATCAAAAGGCTTGGCATCAACCTTAACACCTGGGAACAAGCAGCAAATGAACAGGGAGGCCTGGAGACTGGCTGTCTGTGAGGGTGCTGGGCGCTACAACCATGACCTCCACCATGCTGCTGAAAAGAAGTGCAGACTCAGAGAAGAGTGAGTCACTAAAACGGCCAAACCACATCCTCAACCACTTCTTCACACCCTTGCCCACATTGCCCCCAAAATATGCGGCTCCAGAATCCGCCTCTACACCCACCTGAAAACCCACAAGGACCCAGAAGGAGAACAGTCATACTCGACCCCGAGTGACCCCCGATGATGATGCTACCTCTACACGCAATGTGAAAACAGAAAGTGTTCTCATGAGCACAACGTTGTTCTCCTTTAAACGAAGCTTTTAAAATTTCCCAAGAGTTAAACTGAGGAGGATCTGCAGAGAAAACATTTTCAGTTCTAATATCCAATATCCTCAACACATTGTTAATGGGGAATCTGTCTCAACATATCATGTATGTATATGATGAATTTTTTTTATACTTATCCAACAAAGCTTCTATGGGTTTGTCATTCAGCTGGATAGGCTGTGTTTTTGATAAACCATCTCAGAAAAGTCTACTTCGAACATGCACCGGTTTTAGTTAATCAGCTATTTTCTGCCTTGCTCAGGTTTGTCACTGAATGTTCTCCAGGAATAATGACACGGACATGAACATGCTACATCTAGATGGCTATCAGAGGGAAAACGCTTTTGCATACAGGCCCATGGAGGCGTAAGTAGATATTGCCATCTAGAGGCCTGAATTTGGGAGCTCGATCGATTGGAGTTCAACAGAAGATCATCGTATAAATGACACAAATGGACACAAACTGTAAATAAACCAGCAGCACTGAGGGCATATGATGCGTGCCTGTTATAGATGTCATGTGGTACTGAATGGTAATGAAGGGTACACTACATGGACTTTTAGAAAGTGTAAGGCTGAAATAAAAGGCCTCTACTAGTATGCCTTCTCTCCCTGTCTGTGATCCCTCTCAAAAGGCCTCTAGTATGCCTTCTCTCCCTGTCTGTGATCCCTCTCTCCTGGGTGTTGTGGACATGTTGTAAGACAGACATTTATCATGTAATTCCAGCTCCAGAATCACTTTCTGATGACCTGGGATGATGGCCGATGATTACAGTCCATTTCATGCCTTTCAAGGGCCCAGATGGGGATCCGGCAGAAGAAAAGAAGGCCCCTTTTCTGTCACCCAAAATTAAACCATATGTGTCCAGGGTCTAATTGGCTCCTATGACACGAGGGGTGAAATGTCTTGAGATGAATGAAGGGCCCTCCTGCTGGCAACAAACAAAACATGGGGACAATGTGACTGCTTTGGGTTTTGAGGGGTTTTTAGGTATTATATTAGAATGAGACATGCATTGTTATTTTTCTTGATGTTTCTCAAATCAACTGGCGTAAAAACCTTTTGATGCAAATTAGAGAAAAAGCTTTTAAAGCTTTATATTTGAAAATGGTTAGAAATAGGCTTTTCAAAGTAACAGAAGATTTCTTTTTGGGGGGGGATTTCCCCCCCCTTTTTTCTCCCCAATTGTATTCAGCCAACCACCCCACTTCTTCGAGCCATTCCGGTCGCAGCTCAACCCCCTCTGCCGATCCAGGGAGGGCTGCAGACTACAGCAGGCTTCCTCTGACACATGTGGAGTCGCCAGCCGCTTCTTTTCACCTGACAGTGAGGCGTTTCACCAGGGGGACACCACGGGTGCGTGGGAGGATCACGCTATTCCCCCCCAGTTAGTTCCCCCTACCCCCTGAACAGGCGCCCGACGGACCAGAGGAGGCACCAGTACAGCAACCAAGACACACACCCACATCCGGCTTCCTAACCGCAGACACAACCAATTGTGTCTGCAGGGATGCCCGACCAAGCCAGAGGTAACGTGGGGATTTGACCCAGTGATCCCCGTGTTGGCAGGCAACAGAATAGACCGCCATGCCACCCGGTCGCCCCATAACCCGAGATTTTCTAACCAGATGTGACCTGGATTAGTGCAAGCGGGGGGGGTCTGGAAAGGGTGTGTTTTTACTCTCAGTAGTAGAACAGTTATTAATCACCATGAACCTTTCAGTATGGAGGGCACACATCATAGGCATAACATGCATGACCAAAGGAGCAACTCATCCAGATACTGAACCACAGAGAGAGGGTCCTGGGTTCAACTCAGCCCCTCGGCATGGAATTCACGTGCCCTTGTTTGCACGGGTTTCCTCCAACTTCTCCACTTTCCTCCTGCAGCCGTGAGAAATACGTGTTATTTGAATTGGAGACTTTAAGTTGTTCGCAGGTATGAGCAGTATGTGAGTGATGGTG
Organism: Lampris incognitus; assembly: GCF_029633865.1. Taxonomy (NCBI): domain Eukaryota; kingdom Metazoa; phylum Chordata; class Actinopteri; order Lampriformes; family Lampridae; genus Lampris; species Lampris incognitus. The sequence goes on along the minus strand of NC_079227.1, from coordinate 26,801,532 downwards.
CGTGACGGACTGGTATCCTGTCTGGGCTGCCCCCCCCCTTTAACCCAATGCTTGCTTGGATAGACTCCAATCAATGAAAACAATGAATTGGTTTGAAAGATTAAGATTAAGTTTCCTTTATTAATCCACCTGGGAAAATCCAGTTACTGCAAATTAGCCCGTCCTAGCTGAGATCTGTGTAGCTAGGAGCAGTGGGCCGCCGCCTTCATGCTGCGCCCAAGGACCAACTCCAGTTCTTTTCCCATTGCCTTGGTCAGGGGCACAGACAGGGGTATTAATCCTAACATCCATGTCTTTTTGATGGCGAGGGAAACCGGAGCACCCGGAGAAAACCGCAGACACGGGGAGAACATGCAAACTCCGCACAGAGGACGACCTGGGATGACCCCCCCCCCCCAAGGTTGGTCAACCCTGGGGTGTGAAACCAGGACCTTCTTTCTGTGAGGTGACAGTGCTAACCACTGTGCCGCTGTGCCACCCAAAGAATGTATGGATGCATGCATGAATGAATGCATGAATATTTGTTGAAGTACTTCGAGTAGCAAGACTCAGTCTTAACAGACTGGCAAAACAGAGGCTCAATAAGTGCATTGAACTGCATTTATTAAACCGCATGATACCTTTTTATCTGAAAGGATCCAAATAACATCTACCCTCCCATTGACGGAGAAAGCCAACTGACTGTCCCTGCAGTCTGTGTTTCCGTTAAACAACACATCAAGTGCATTCAACTTGAGCAGGGTTAAACTCGGGAGTATTTGTTGCTGCGCGTTACGCTGCACCTCCATGGAGCTACTACTGCAGCCGGGTTGCTTGGCTGCCTTGTTGTACACTCTCTCCGATTAAAGAGAGCCTCGTTATGGCCCAGGTAGGAACAGGACAGCTGTGTGTGGGGAGTCTATGAATGGCCGTCTTGTCCAAAGCTCAACAACTAGGCAGTAGCTCGGGTCCCAACCTCCCCCAACCTTTTCACCTTTGTGTGTGTGTGTGGGGGGGGGGCTAAAAGAGAACCTGCTAGAACTGCATATCCTCCCTTTGTAAGTTTGAACTGGGTTGCCTTCAAAGGGCACTGTGAAAAAGGACAACGGTAGACCTTCTAGGAGGTCAAGAGGAGTACACATTAACTCACAATGAGCACCTTTCACCTCCACTCCTGGCCCAAATCACAAGTGTTTTTTGTTGTTTTTTTGGGGGGGGGGCTTGACGCAGCGTTGGACATCAGCTAACTTGTTTAGAGACCTGCTGCTTTTACTCCAAGGACCCTGAGGGGATGCTAAAACTGCAACTTCACCTGAAAAAGCAGACCAAATTAAAGGTTTGCTGACCTATCTTGCTCCCTTACTTGGTCATTAGTTAATGAAGAGTGGTTTTATTTATTTATTTCTGTCAGGAGGATCATTAGAGAATGAGGCTCTCAAACTTAACAGCACCAATCCAGGTAAATAAAAGTTGAATAGAAAAAAAAAAGAAGAGAGAAGGTAATAGGAGAATATGTGTCTCTTGCAAAATACTGTTTAATTTAGTGCCCTAACATGGGTTAACATTAACATGGCGTTAGCCGTAACATTGTGGTGCCTTATACCCACGGGCAAGGAAATATCATGCATATTCTTTGATTTTACAACACGTGGAAGCAGAGGACAAAGAACTAATATATTTGCAAATCCAATAGGGATTTATGCACATAGAGGTAAAATGGAAGGTATTTTTCACTTTCCCCCCCAAAACAGAGGATGCCCTTTTCCTGTTTCTTCAACTCAATGTGCAGAATCTGAAACAAGGGTGCAATTGTGATTGTCACCAAACAATGACATTTTTTTTTCTTTCTTTCACTCTCTAAATTCCCCAGATCATTTCCACACAGAGGAGCAATTTGTCTGTCATGGGGTCTGGGGCACCGGGCCTGCTCTGGGCCTATTCTACTGACAGCACCATTATTAGTGGTAAGCAGAGCCTCGGGCCCATGAATCCCCCTACTGTTCAAACACCCCGGGGTTTTTTTTTCAGCGATTAATTTGATAAATATATTAATTATGAATCTGGTTGACAGTGCAATCAGATCGTCAGGATTCCAGACCGGGGTCTTTTGTGACCAGTCAGCTTTGAGATGGGTGGGTGGGTGGTGGATGGGTGGGGGGGCTGCTCAGGTTTCAGGGGCTGTCATCCCCAAGGCTCAGCCTCTTATCAGCACCTGACCCATTCACCTGGTAATTTCCTGTGTGTTGTAATTAAATGGAAGCTTTCTGATTGCAAGTGACTCTCTTTAAGAGGTGCTCCTCGGGTTTCAGAGAGACAGATATACAATGCACCGACTTTCTCTCCTGCCCTCCACGGGGGTACAGTAACCATCGGCCAATCTAAATATTACACCGCTGGGGTTATTGCAGTATGTAGACAGATTACGTATCAAGTCTCTGGTTCTAAATGTTTTTATGCCAGAGAGAAGTTCCTTTAAATCCCATTTGAGAAACGAGCTTCTCCCTCTTATTAAATCCACAATAACCAAGCTAGTTTTGAGGTCAGGCTCAGATGAAGCTCAATCAGTGGCCTTAATGAAGATGAGTCCACACCTCAATAATGGTCTCTGAAGCAATAATGTTCACAATCATAATTACATCACATTTAAGTTTTCAATTTATGAAATTCTATGTTTTGGATTGGAAAAAACCCACCATAGTGAACCTATAAGATCAGACATATACCCACATGTAATCATCATCATCGGCAGTTGCTCGGGGTCGAGTATGACCGTCCTTTAGGACTCTTGTGCATGACAGCTTTTTTTATGTGGAGAGGCTTACATGCCTGCAGCCACCACATGGTCCTTGGCAGGGGGTGGCCAGAGGCATGGAGAATCAAGACGATTGGGGACCACCAAGACGACTGGGGACTAGCCTTCATCCACCTCCACTGCTGTTGTGACCTGGAGATATATCTTCCACCAGTTCTGCTCTTGAGGTCTTTGTTGGCTTGTGCTTCATAAGGAACCTCCCCCTTGACCTATCCGCCTTGGGTGACCCTACCAAGAGCCAAGCTCTGGACGGCACAGCTCTTGGGATCATTAGTACATGCAAGCTTGTCCACCACGACAAGGTGGTGATCCTGGAGAAGACTCACATGTAATACAGAGTGTACGTCTGCCCCGTAGCAATAACGGTGTGTTCATTTGTATGCTGGGTTGCTGCTAATCCTATGCTGACTGATTTTAGTGGATTAAGGAGGTCTGCTGTATGTGCCGACAGCCACATCTAAGTGTCCATCCCCACTTGGATGATATTACAGAACTGTCCCATGGACATCTGTGGCTGAACATACCTAATTTCTTGGTATGTTCAGCCAGTGGGCCATAATTTATAGTTGGTCCTTCATTTTGTATAAACGCATGTCATTAGTGCCTATCATATGGCCTCAAGAAACATTTTGAACGCTCCCCTTCAGTTATCTGACAACCGAATAGGAAAAAAAATTGCTTTTTGAAATGTTGCTACCACCTTTTTTGCATTGTTTGTCTGGGTTTTGCTAGACAGAAAAAGAAAGCGGAGAAAAAAAACAACGTTTGCAAACCAAAGCATTGGTGTTCAAGGCCTCTGTCTTAGAAAGACAGATGATGAGACAGCAATCTTTATATAAGGGCCCATCCCTATATATAGACTAACACAAGGTTTGATCCTAAGCCTGCTATTCGGCTGTTTCTCTGCCGTGTTATCTGTGTCATCCAGAAATAACCGGGAAGCTGTGAGAGGAAGCTATTTAGGGTCAACTTGTCTTCTACGACAACTTTAAAATTCATGGATAAACAACAAAATTACCCTCGGACGATCTAGTGGCAACAGCGACAAGGGGACACGATGCAGAAAGCTGTCGAGTTTGGCTGGCGGTTTTAAAATGTGTCAGTCAAACATCACTGTTTATCAGCATTCAGAAAATAAAATATAAGGAACGTCTGGTACACTTTAGTGGGTAGAAACGACCCCACATGAAGAGGCTTAGTTCGGTGATTACTCATGTCATTTGTACGCCAGCTCAACGGTGGTGCCGTCTAAAGAAATCTTCCGTTGTGTGTTGGCTTATGCTGCTTGTGGATGCACAAAAGGATTCCCTCTCACCCTCTCCTGCTTTTGCTATCCGGTCTCCCCAAAGTCTATATTTAAAATCTTTTTTTTTTTTCATATGGTTGGTAAATGCCATTAACTCAGAGAGAGAGAGAGAGTGGTGCCTGTGGCTAGGGCACTACCCGGTGGTGGTGGGAGGGGGGGTGTGGGGTCGTGGCAAGTCTATGGCCATTCAACATTAATGGCCCCACTGTGAGCCAGCTATTAATCTCAACAAGGAGTGAAGTGGCTCAATCCCAGCTGCGTGCTCCCACTGGGCAGTACGGATTAAAACGAATTCTGCTCCGGGCCCTTTATTCTGACCTCTCCGCTATCTATCTATCTATCTATCTATCTATCTATCTATCTATCTATCTATCTATCTATCTATCTATCTATCTATCTATCTATCTCTCTCTCTCTCTCTCTCTCTCTCTCTCTAGCTATTCATTTATGCAATTATTTATTCATTTATGTGTTTATTTATTCATTTATGCATTTATTATTTACTCTTTTATGTATTTATTGATGGATCAATGCCCTCTGTAACGCTGTAGTACTTGGTACTTGGTTGTAGTACTTGCTTATCTATAGCGTTTCTCCAAGTCCAAGAGACATTTGGATAAAACTAGGATGCTTCTTGCTTATTAAAAAAATACAGATATTATCTTGAAGAGACGGGACACGTTATTTCCCATCAGTTTGCATTTGGAAATGAATTAGTTGAATAAACGGCACTGACCTAATCTTGCCACAAGGAGACACCACTGAGTTACATTTGAGGCGGATTTCCTTTGCTGGTTGATGAACCATGCCAGATGTGGTGCAAAATCCCTGAATCTTGAGTTATTCTATATAATTTCTTTATATGACAAAAGTGCATGTTTGTGTAATAACTTAGCCTCAAACATGTCTACTGTCATATGGCAGCCAAGTGAATTATCAGGGGAGTGTTTTGCCTTTAAATTCTTCCACCATTGTCATTTCTAGTGCCAGCTATGTAATTTTGCATAAACAAGGAATTTAAACTGTCGAGAAATGACTGATACACCATGTGGCTGTTATTCATCATCTAGTCATGCTGACAAGCATTGTTTCCTCCCTTAATCATGACACACTGGTCATGTTCTGTGGGATAAATTCCCAGTATGAGGTTACATGATGATGAGAATATTCTGTCACTTTTCATTAAGTGACAAATCTACACCATTTCCCGTCATGTAATTCCTAATCCCTATCACCAAAAGGTAACCTAAAAGAGCCGTAAGTGTCCACATTTCTGTGTGAGAAGTGAATAGGGCACATCAGAGGTTAATTGCTGTCACCACTAGTTCAATACAAACAGAATATGCGGTCTCACTCACATAATCACCGTAATATGAAATCAATTTTCTGAGGCCAAAATGTCCTTTCTTCACTTTGCATACTGTATACACAGACAAAAGCAGAGTTAAAGAAGAAAAAAAAGAAAGAAAGAAGGAGAATTGAGGCATTAACCTCTGTAATTAAGGTTTCTCTCACAGGTGAATGGAAAACTGATTGGATTTTTAGATCTAGTTAAGTGTCCCAGAATCAAATTAAGGGAGGGAATTAGTCCCTCCACTAAATCAGGTCAGTGAATGAGAAGATGGACGTCTGAATACAGGCGAACAGCCGGAACACCGGCGTCTGAACAAAAGGTGATCACGAAGGAGGAAGGGTTGTGACCTCTCTGGAGTTAACCATGTTGTCCACATGCTTCACATGGATGGGTGGCTTTGGAGGTCACCAAGAAAGTGTACCTCCTATATTTTTATCTCAGCGAGGCAGTGCCATGGCTCGTGGGCCCGCTGTGCACGTGTCTTTTATTAGCATGCCTTGATGCTCATGTACTTTGATTTATTTAGCAAGTGACAGATCTGCTCAGCTATGCTGTTTTTACTCCACCAGTATATCTAGGCCTTCCCCGCAATCTCCCACAAAGGACAATTGCTCCAATGTGTGTAATGATGCCCAAGGGTGTCACGCACAGTGGAAAGAAAACATTTTATTTTGCAGAGCTTAGCAGCAGATTGCCGTGCCACGTAATGTAAAACGAACCGTCGTCACTCGAGAACGCAGAAAAGCTGGGAATCCATATAGCGTTGGTGCTTTAAAGCAGATGCGGCACCATCAAGTTTAAATACGTTCAGTGTTGAGTATGTTGTCATCGCCTATAGCAGATTTCAGCGTGCAGTAGTAAGTTCTCTTATGTTCCCTAGAAAAGAAAAGGGCGAATACATCATCCTGCCCCCTGATCTGCTAATAAATCAGATAGATTTATCGTACGATGAAGTGACAGACGTGAAAGACTGAGTCGGTGTCAAGGAATATTGTCAGGTTAGCAGCACTACGCAACCATCCTGATGTTGTTTGAGCCCAGAAGAGCTGCCCTAAATTACCGTGAATCGGACACAAGCCTTTCACAGATATTAACATTCTCCAAATATCATTATTGCAGAACGAAGCGGCCTACATTTGGGAATCACAGTCTCAAAGTTTGCTGCTGTACATTGTGAATGCTTCTTATGCATCTGGGAGCACACTGGCATCGTCAAAACCGAGACGACAGTTGCGGATAGAAATGAGGTGGGATAAATAAATAAACGCACAAAACATGACCAGGCAAATAATAAGGGGAGTTCTCTGCCAATGTAGCTTCCCTTTCTTTTTGTCTTTTTGATTTTTTTCCCCTTTCCCCCCCAATTGTATCTGGCCAATTACCCCATTCTTCCGAGCCGTCCCGGTCACTGCACCACTCCCTCTGTCGATCCGGGGAGGGCTGCAGTCTACCACACGCCTCCTCCGATACATGTGGAGTCGCCAGCCGCTTCTTTTCACCTGACAGTGAGGAGTTTCGCCAGGGGGACGTAGCGCGTGGGAGGATCACGCTATTCCCCCCAGTCCCCCCCCTCACCCCCAAACAGGTGCCCCGGCTGACCAGAGGAGGTGCTAGTACAGTGACCAGGACACATACCCACATCCAGCTTCTCACCTGCAGACACGGCCAGTTGTGTCTGTAGGGACCCCTGATCAAGCCGGAGGTAACACGGGGATTCGAACGGGCGATCCCTGTGTTGGTAGGTAACGGAACAGACTGCTACGCTACCCGGACGCCTGTAGCTTCCCTTTCTGCATCAGGACTGCTAGCCAGTGGTGGATCTAGAGATTTTTTCCTGGGGTGACAAAGGGGTGGCAAGACTGTGTCCCAGAGGTGGCAGCTGCCACCCCTTGCCACCCTGTAGATCCGCGCCTGTGAGGGGGAGGGGGGTTCTAAATCGGCGACTTCTGTTTGAGATGAGTTTGGTGCGGGTCTCATTGACCTTCACCATGCATGTACATAAAATATACTTTAAAAACATATTATCTGATTTATAAATGGGGTGGCAACAGGGGTGGCAAGACTGTGTCCCAGAGGTGGCAGCTGCCACCCCTTGCCACCCTGTAGATCCGCCCCTGCTGCTAGCTGTATGGATTATTTACATATCAGAGATTAAACAAGCATTATTTGAATCCACAAAGTTTGTTCCCCGCTCGGTGCTGGTGGAGGAGGGCCTCCTGGTGCCGTGTCTTAATAGGATCCTATCTTGGACAGATTGCACGCCGGTGTGGTGCCTTCGCTTCACTTCCCACAAAAAGATTTGCAGAACAACAACAGGAATAATTGTTTGCTACTAAAATGGATGGCGTTCTCTTTCGGTTTATCTGGTTTCCCCGCACTTTATATGTGACAAACTGGGTTAATTAAACGGCGTGAAGAAAGATTTCAATTCGGAAAGCTTCAGTGAACGCTCCGATCCTGACGGAGGTACAAAAATGGACTCCTCCGCATTGTGCTTATCTGGACATGACAGAGCCGGTAAATTGCGCGGGCCCGGTAGCGAGTGACACACGGGTGGTTTGCCGGAAAACGGCTAATAAAGAGATCAATACATTACAAATTGTGTTTGGTCTCATTGTTTCTGTTTGATTTAGCACAGCCTCCAAACACCAGCTGATAATGGCGCTGTGAACGCATGTGTGGATTAGAGATGAGAGACAAATAGCCCCGTATTTAAATTGGGATGATCTAACTTGGATAGTCACCTTCAAGAGTACACATACTAAAGCCTCCGTCTTTACTCATTGGTGCATATTTTAACTTCGGTGTCTGAAGGGCGGTGATGTATTGTACAGGGTTTAGAATTGCCCAAGAATCAATGAACAGGCAAACAGCAATTTATCAGGAGCTTTAATTGGTACAAATGGCACAGTTGGGGGGGGGGCAAACACAAAACCAACAAGAATGGAGATTGATAATGTCCTTTACCCTTGACATGCCATGCGGCATAGCGAGCTAAAGCAGTTGCCTATTTACGGTTTTCATCTCGTTCTGATATCATCAAGCACTACCGGAGCCATCATGAAATACACTGGCGTGCCACAGCCGAGTGACCACAGTTGCAAAGTTCTGATAATGAATTGCTGAAGACTGTCTCGGCCGTCAATGCCAGGTTTCCCCCGCTCTCACCAGAACGCTGATGAGAAGACAGAGCTGCAGATTGTTCAGGTGGACAACTGCCCAGCTGTGCATGGCTGAAAGACAAGGAGGTCCCTTATCCCCGAGCTCATTTCTAGCCTCATCTAGCGCACAATGTGGAGATAAAATTGTGTGTATACGTGTTTGTGTGTGTATTTAGGAGGGGGAAGGGTTGCTAGTGACATCATGGCTAACCTGAAAATAACTCACAGAAAAGAAATAACAAATTGAATCAACCTGAATTTTGCAAGCTTTTACGGACATTACGGTGGATCCCGATGTTTGAGGCATAAAGAAACTAATGTTCACACATCAGTGAGGAAAGTGACCCCGGCACCCACATGTTGTCAAAAAAGTAAACAAGTCTAGGCGGAGATTTTTCAAAATAAGTGGGCAAAAAAAAGACAAAGTGCTTTACAAAGAGTTAATCTGTGACCAAAAGAGTATTTCAAGGAGAGACATTTAGCTACTCATCCTTATTCTGCTTCCTTATGAGGCCTTCTTCTCGCTGTCATTGGTGGATATGATGAAGGTATCGTGGCCTTTTTCACTTCAGCCTAACATGAAATCTCCTTGATAGGTCTAATGATATGGTTGAATACTGAACTTCAAGCCTATTATTTGTCCATTTGGGCTTTTGTACCTTGTACTTCACTCAAACCATCTTTTATGAGTTGCAAATATAGCTTGAGCCTACCACATCTCTTTTAAATGTTTGACCCCCCCCTGCTCCACCCCAAAGGATGGGTACTGCAAAATACTATGAAGCATTATTCATAATTTAGTACTGATGTGTTAGCTACCTGCCAATACCGGGGGATGTTATGGCAAGCTGGAAAATGTTGTAATATTACCGAAGTACTTGTACACCTTTACCGATACTCAGTGTAAACGGTTATTCTCGAAAAAGAAAGTTATGGCAAGCTTTTCGTGAAAAGCAAAAGCATAGGTGCTGTGGCATGGCGCTCATTGCTAACCATTTGCAACTCAGCAGCTGTATGGCGATAAAGGACCACTATGTGTGTGCTACACCGCCTCGGCCAGACATTTCCTGCTGCTCAGTGATGAATAGCCGTGGCTGTGACTATCTGCTCTGGTCTCCCTCCTACTCCCTCCATAGAAGATAGGGTGTAAATACAGTCTCTCATTGACTATACTCTTATGACTCCCCGGGCACTATTATGAATGCATTATGTTGGGCAAATTCACATTTTTCTGTTCGCTCGGTAATAGAGCATGCATGCAGCACAGTTCAAATGTGGGCAGAAGAAGGTGGAGGTCTTGAGATGAGAGGTGGAGAGAAGCGTTTGCCTCTTGTTTTGATTTAGACTCTTTGTTCACCTGCACATGTGTGGGTTACCTTACATAGTGTGACTATGAATCAAGCTAAGTATGAGCTCACCAAATAGAGAGCCATATTTCCAGGTAACTGCTTTTTATAACGTTATGTAAGTAATGTTATTACTCCTAATGTTATGCAACCTTTAAAAAGGATATCGCACAAGAAGTATCCTGGGCTTTTGTGTCCCGGTAGCCACACTCATGGTTGTTTAGGTAAAGGTTGCTCGCTTTGTTGATGTTATTCTGACTATTGTTCGATGTTCCCTCAACAAGTCAGCTAAGGTCAGGGATAGAAACTTATCTTGAAACTTTAAATAAGATAGACATAGAGCAAGCCAACTGGGAAATATATGGTGCAGACCTTAGAAGAGATAGGCACTGTCAAATATCAAGTGGAATGGGTCTGACAAGTGGACAGTAGCCTAAAATTGTTGTTGACCAGCAAGAAAAAATATGTGTTTATGTCACGGATGCATGACCACCTAAATTTCAGAAGTGAAGCTGAAAATCAGTGAAACCCTTTAGAATAAGGGGAAGGCATATTAGACCCCTCGTTGATCAAGTCAGTTTTCTTAAAACTAATCTTTTTGCCTTAGCTTACAATTAGTTTCCTTTAAGTTGGGTGTTTCACAACCTGTACTGGATGGCGGGTTGGTTTTCTGTCTCAATGAATTTACCAACCACTGTTCTGCCGACTAGATTATCGAGTATAGATTACAGAGTATAGATTATGACTAGTTGATGACTTAATTGATTATGACTAATGACTATTGCAAACTGTTCTCTTCTCTAACACGTCTTTTCTCTCTCTGAATGATGTCTTCTCCTTTCTCTTTTTCTGTGTTTGAATGGTGTCATGTGAGTCTCCCTTGCGTGCACGTGCAGTCGGTTCTCCTCCCAGGTGTCGGTGGTGATGGTGGTCGCCATTTGGATGCTGACTGCCCTTCCTCTCCTCACCTAAATTTTCTTTTTTTTACATGATGATGCTGGTCACGTGGCTTGGGTCCTGGACTGCTCTGTTGGCACGTGGACACTGCTTGGCATCCTGTGCATCATGTTCTTCATAAATTTTATGCCCATTATAATTCTGTTATCCTCTTTCAATGTTGTATTATGTAAACTGCGTGAACACAACATCCATTGCACGCTGTCCGTCTTGGGAGAGAGATCCCTCCTCTGTTGCTCTCCCTGAGGTTTCTTCCTGTATTTTCTCCCTGTTAAAGGGTTTTTTTAGGGAGTTGTTCCTTATCCGATGAGAGGGTCTAAGGACAGGATGTTGTGTTGCTGTTAAGCCCACTGAGGCAAATTTGTAATTTGTGATATTGGGCTATACAAATAAAATTGATTTGATTTGATTTCGTTCTTTGTTCTCTCTCTCTCTCTCTCTCTCTCTCTCTCTCTCTCTCTCTCTCTCTCTCTCTCTCTCTCTCTCTCTCTCTCTCTCTCTCTCTCTCTCTCTCTCTCTCTCTCTCTCTTTCTATATAACAGCTACCAAATGAAGAAGGTAGCTGAACTAATGGTTCCAGCACTGGAAGTGCATCTTTTCACAAAGCCATTTATAGCAAAAGGAAATCAGCAAAGCAGGTGGAGGACTGTAGGAATAAACTGTAGGAATAAACTGTTTTTCTTACTTGAATTTCTGTCAAAAATGTATGCGGCCGGTGTAATTTGTTTCAGCGTGACTCTCGAGTGTGTTCCTGTCAACATGACAAGAAACCTGTACACAGGACAGACAGCTGAAAACCCAAGTTTCTTCAGTCCTCAAGCACATTTCAAAATGTGGTTGTCACCTGCAGCTGACATTTTTACAGGTATTACACAGTTACTTTCTACATTAACAGCTAATTATTAGGTTGTTGCCTTGATCTCTCCAAACGTGTATCCAGCCAAACAAATACCATTTATTTATTTGTCTCCAAAATCTGCAGCATGAAAGCTATTTAAACCCTTGTCCCTTTTTCCTTTTTTTTTCTTCTGCAAAAACCGCTTTATGCATTTTTTATGCATTTGTGCATACTTTATTTATGCATATACACCAATTTTAGATTTTCCAGACAGTGAACATTACTTCTTAAAAGTTAAACGCTGAAGTGTTCTTTGCACAGGGGGGAAACGCTTAAAGTTTTGGGGAGAAGAAAATGCCTACTTTGCAGAGAGGGGGGAAACTGACTGCCAGCGCACAGCGGAGTATCCTCAACAGAGTCCGGATAGGCAGAGATCCCGCAATAGCTCTGCTTTTTACACTGAACCAAACACAAGTGTGTGATTGTACATAGCATGCTGGTGTTCTGGAAGCAGAGGCATCACCACGTGTAACAACGCAACAGCGTCGGTTGTCCCTTTCACACAGACGTCGAACCCCGGAACAGGATGGCCCCGCCCCTTCCGTGTTCATACCTTTTACACAGAACGGGGAGGCGGGTTAACGCCGCAATGTTCCCGTCTTGAAAAGGCCGTGTAAAAAGCCCTATTGTATGAGAGGCCGTATAGGTCGTATTCCATACTTTACCTCTCACATACATCACTGAAAACGCACTCACATGCACATGTGAAATCCTCTCACATACTACTGAAATTCCTCTTACACAACTATTGCATTTTCACTACTGTATGTGAGAGCATTTTCAGTACTGTATGTGAGAGGTAAAGTATGGATTATGGCCTATACGGCCTCTCATACCGTTGGATTGCCGCCTAGTTTACGCTCAGCCTCCTCAAGTCACTCCCTACACATCTCAGACAGTCAGATAGGTTCATTCTTGTCACGTGGATCCACCGGCGCCGACATTACAGCTGTCATCCAGGCTAACAAACACCGTGGGGGGCGTCCGGTCTATTCTGTTGCCTACCAACACGAGGATGCCTCGTTCAAATCCCCGTGTTACCTCCGGCTTGGTCGGGCGTCCCTACAGACACAATTGGCCGTGTCTGCGGGTGGGAAGCCGGATGTGGGTCTGTGTCCTGGTCGCCGCACTAGCGCCTCCTCTGGTCGGTCGGGGCGCCTGGTCGGGGCGCCCGGTCGGGGGGGGGGGGGGGGGGGGTTGGCGTGATCCTCCCAATTGCTACGTCCCCTGGTGAAACTTCTCCCTGCCAGATGAAAAGAAGCGGTTGGCGACTCCATGTGTATTGGAGGAGGCATGTGGTAGTCTGATCGGCAGAGGGGGTGGAGCAGCGACCGGGAAATAGGGTAATTTGCCAAGCACAATTGGGGAGGGAAAAAAGGGGGGGTAAATAAAAACAAACAAACAAACGAAACACTGGCTTCCTCTTGGGGTGACCCCCCCCCCGGGTTTTAGACCTGGTACAAGCAGAATCTGTGCCAGCCAGCGTGACAGACCGCCGAGCTGCACATCATGAGCGGAATTAAAACCCTCTTTAAATAGACAACAGGCACTATTTCTACCAGATTTGAGTTTCATCAAAATGTCCCCCAATCTGTCAGATTTACACCCTAGATTAGACCTGCGGTTCCCCTCCTCCTTTTGCACGGGTGTGTCCCCAACATACACCCCTGGTGAGATCTGCGAGTCGCCGGTTCGGACACCTTGAAACAATACAGGACGAGTGTACGGCCCATAACACGAGGGAGGCGAACTGTGAAGGCTGAAGCATACATCCATGTTTATAATTTCTCTCTGGGCCTGCCAGTCCACGACAAGTCGAGTGTGGAATCGGAACTGGCAGCAAATACTAACTCACACAGCCGCAGCGGAGAGGAGGAGCGCTGCGGGCTCCCTCGCTCATACCGCCATCCCCGTCTCCCAGACAAGCCCTGCGTTAAACCTTCTGACAAGCGGTATTATCTTCAAAGCGGAGATCTGAAGTCTCAAGATCTCGTCTCCAAGACAGTAGATACAGGAGGCTCCGCAGAGCATCCTGATTTCAGATTACCGTAAACGCGCTCCCGCACATTTGGGAAGTCACGCAGCCGTGGAGATAAACAGCGATGACCAGGATGTGGAGTATTCCTACTCCCACTTCTTATAATGGCGCCAAAAGCGGGGCCCTCTGCACAACACATCCAGGTGGATGGGGATCTTTAAA